>NW_025064738.1:0-2718 GCF_018152265.1 Drosophila ficusphila
ATCTAGAACCGTTTTCGCAGCGCATCGAAAGCCCTCAGAGATAGATAATTTCCCCGTTTTTAAACATTTACCACTTTTTCTTCGTTCCTATGTGTCGCAGCGTGATGATATAAAGCTTCAAGCCTTCCTCAATAAATGGACTGGCAACACTGAAAGAATTATTCAATTCGAGCCTATAGCTTCGGAGATAAGTGCGTTTAAACAAACAACCAAACAAACTCTCAGCTTCTCTTAATTTAATTATTTATCACAAAAACGTTTCTCTTGAGTTAATCCTAAGAGATAGACATATACTCCGTGGACTTTTTTTTGATAATTAAAAAAGAGAAATAATTCTTCCATACAGTTGTTTTCAAAATAATAGGAGTGACCATCACGAAATGTGAAAATCAGTGAAAAAAACTATGTCAATGCAAGATTAAATTTCTTAAATTTCATTTTTTTTAACAAATATGACTTGTATTAAAGTAATTAAAACTAAAAAAAGTTACTTCATTAAATACATACTTAAAAAAAAATAAAAAGAACAACACCCAATATGGGTTTCTCAAAATAATAGGAGCGTTCAAGCAAATTCTCTCAGAACTTTTGAAAAATAATATATAACGATAAAAATATGGTTATATTAAGAAGTAATTTAATGTTAAATGTAATTAAAAAAAACTATAATTAGTACTTCGTGGCACCACCTTTATTGGCTATCACTGCCGCACAGCTGCCTTGGCATGGAATCCACCAATTTCTGGCATCTTTCGGGACGAATCGAGGTCCAAGAGGCCTTTACAATTTCCCAAAGCTCGGAAACATTAGTTGGATGCCTTTCTGCGACCGCCTTTTTAACATCTGTCCATAAATTTTTCGATCGGATTCAGATCAGGGGGACTGAGCAGACCATTCAAGTACTACCCAATCTTATTGTCTGCAAACCACTTCTTAGCCACTTTACTTGTGTGCTTTGGGTCATTGTCTTTCTTTGGAAGACCCAAACCAGTGGCATTTCTTCGCTAGCATAAGGCAGCATTGTTTCCTGCATTATTTGGACATATCCAGGACCATCCATAATATTTTTTTAATCCAATATATTGGACCTACGCCATAATTACGAGAAACATGCCCAAATCATTTATATTATGTCCGCCATGTTTGATCGTTTTAATACAATATTGGCATTAAATTCGGTGTTAGGCGGTCTTCTAACGCGTACTGTCAAAGATCCTTTGCCTGCCCGAAGGACTATTTTCGACTCATCCGACCACAAGATGTTGCGCCACTTTTCAACTGACCAGTTGACATGGCTCTTTGCAAATTTCATTCTTGCGGCTATGTGCTTCTTGGTGTGGAATGGAATTTTCCGTGGACTGTGGAACTTGATCAAATTTTGCTTCTTTAAAGACGACTTATTGTTGGGATACTTGCGTCCAAGTTAGAAGCTCATCCTTGATTTCTTTGCAGCTTGCAAAAGGATGCTTCTTCGATTGCCTTGCAACACGTGTAGCCGGTTTATCAGCTAGAACTTCCGGTCGGCCGCGGGTTTCCGGCTTAGGTGAAAATTTTAGTGCATTTCGGATCATGGAAGCACCGCATCCAATTATTTTTGTACTTCCTTGTACGTTTCCCCGCGAAATCAAGTTTTTGATCAAATCACGCCGCTCAGGTGTGCAATGTTTGCCACGACCCATTGCTTTAAATTTTCGATCTTAAACGTTAAAATTGTAGTTGGATATTAATCATTCTATACTTTTAAACCGTTTTTTTTAGAATAATTACCTTTTTGCGCTCTGAACAGATTAAAATGGCACACTCCTATTATTTTGATGAGCGCAAAATGAAGTTTGTTTACGAATTTGGGTAATTCTCCAGAAAACGAAGATAGTAAAATGAAAAAATAACGGTACCTCAGAATGTGTATCCATAAACAAATTTGGAAAAAGAAATAAAATTGAAAAAAATGAACGCATAACATTGCTACAGAAGGGACAAGTGCATGTAAAAGCACTCCTATTATTTTGAAAACAGCTGTACATAACTTTTGTGTATCTAGAACCGTTTTCGCAGCGCACGAATCGAAAGCCCTCAGAGATAAATAATTTCCCCCGTTTTTTAAACATTTTACCACTTTTTCTTCGTTCCTAGTGTGTCGCAGCGTGATGATATAAAGCGTCCAAGCCTTCCTCAATAAATGGACTATCCAACACTGAAAGAATTATTCAATTCGAGCCTATAGCTTCGGAGATAAGTGCGTTTAAACAAACAACCAAACAAACTCTCCAGCTTCTCTTAATTTAATTATTTATCAAAAACGTTTCTCTTGGAGTTAATCCTAAGAGATAGACATATACTCCCGTGGACTTTTTTTTAGATAATTAAAAGAGAAATAATTCTTCCATACATAACTTTTGTGTATCTAGAACCGTTTTCGCAGCGCACGCATCGAAAGCCCTCAGAGATAAATAATTTCCCCCGTTTTTAAACATTTACCACCTTTTCTTCGTTCCTATGTGTCGCAGCGTGATGATATAAAGCTTCAAGCCTTCCTCAATAAATGGACTATCCAACACTGAAAAGAATTATTCAATTCGAGCCTATAGCTTCGGAGATAAGTGCGTTTAAACAAACAGCAAACAAACTCTCCAGCTTCTCTTAATTTAATTATTTATCACAAAAACGTTTCTCTTGAGTTAATCCTAAAGAGATAGACATATACTCCCGTGGACTTTT
>NW_025064739.1:0-25634 GCF_018152265.1 Drosophila ficusphila
TGTTAAAATATCTATATAGCTGCATTATTGGTTTATTTTCGAATTTTTGGTCAATATTTTGTAATTTTTTATGACCCCCGACCTGTCAACATTTGCAAAAAATGGGTTTGCAGAAAAGTGACCAGATCCCAGCACTGCTTATCCCAAACCTTTTGAAATTTTTACCCGATTTAAAAGTGGAATACCTCTCTGAATTTGCTATTAAAATATCTATCTAGCTGCATTATTGGTTTATTTTCGAATTTTTGGTCAATATTTTTTAATTTTTTATGACCCCGACCTGTCAAAATTTGCAAAAAATGGGTTTGCAGAAAAGTGACCAGATCCCAGCACTGCTTAGCCCATAACTTTTGAAATTTTTACCCGATTTAAAAGTGGAATACCTCTCTGAATTTGTTGTTAAAATATCTATCTAGCTGCATTATTGGTTTATTTTCGATTTTTTTGTCAATATTTTGTAATTTTTTATGACCCCCGACCTGTCAATATTGGCAAAAAAATGGGTTTGCAGAAAAGTGACCAGATCCCAGCACTGCTTATCCCATAACTTTTGAAATTTTTACCCGATTTAAAAGTGGAATGCCTCTCTGAATTTGTTATTAAAATATCTATCTAGCTACATCATTGGTTTATTTTCGAATTTTTGGTCAATGTTTCGTCATTTTTTATGACCCCCGACCTGTCAAAATTTGCAAAAAATGGGTTTGCAGAAAAGTGACCAGATCCCAGCACTGCTTAGCCCATAACTTTTGAAATTTTTACCCCATTTTAAAAGTGGAATACCTCTCTGAATTTGTTATTCGAATATCTATCTAGCTGCATTATTTGTTTATTTTCGAATTTTTGGTCAATATTTTGTAATTTTTTATGACCCCCGACCTGTCAAAATTTGCAAGAAATGGGTTTGCAGAAAAGTGACCAGAACCCAGCACTGCTTATCCCAAACCTTTTGAAATTTTTACCCGATTTAAAAGTGGAATACCTCTCTGAATTTGCTATTAAAATATCTATCTAGCTGCATTATTGGTTTATTTTCGAATTTTTGGTCAATATTTTTTAATTTTTTATGACCCCCGACCTGTCAAAATTTGCAAAAAATGGGTTTGCAGAAAAGTGACCAGATCCCAGCACTGCTTAGCCCATAACTTTTGAAATTTTTACCCGATTTAAAAGTGGAATACCTCTCTGAATTTGTTGTTAAAATATCTATCTAGCTGCATTATTGGTTTATTTTCGAATTTTTGGTCAATATTTTGTAATTTTTTATGACCCCCGACCTGTCAAAATTTGCAAAAAAAATGGGTTTGCAGAAAAGTGACCAGATCCCAGCACTGCTTAGCCCAAACTTTTGAAATTTTTACCCGATTTAAAAGTGGAATGCCTCTCTGAATTTGTTATTAAAATATCTATCTAGCTACATCATTGGTTTATTTGCGAATTTTTGGTCAATGTTTTGTAGTTTTTTATGACCCCGACCTGTCAAAATTTGCAAAAAATGGGTTTGCAGAAAAGTGACCAGATCCCAGCACTGCTTAGCCCATAACTTTTGAAATTTTTACCCGATTTAAAAGTGGAATGCCTCTCTGAATTTGTTATTAAAATATCTATCTAGCTACATCATTGGTTTATTTTCGAATTTTTGGTCAATGTTTCGTCATTTTTTATGACCCCCGACCTGTCAAAATTTGCAAAAAATGGGTTTGCAGAAAAGTGACCAGATCCCAGCACTGCTTAGCCCAAACTTTTGAAATTTTTACCCGATTTAAAAGTGGAATACCTCTCTGAATTTGCTATTAAAATATCTATCTAGCTGCATTATTGGTTTATTTTCGAATTTTTGGTCAATATTTTGTAGTTTTTTATGACCCCCGACCTGTCAAAATTTGCAAAAAATGGGTTTGCAGAAAAGTGACCAGATCCCAGCACTGCTTAGCCCAAACTTTTGAAATTTTTACCCGATTTAAAAGTGGATTACCTCTCTGAATTTGTTATTAAAATATCTATCTAGCTGCATTATTGGTTTATTTTCGAATTTTTGGTCAATATTTTGTAATTTTTTATGACCCCCGACCTGTCAAAATTTGCAAAAAAATGGGTTTGCAGAAAAGTGACCAGATCCCAGCACTGCTTAGCCCATAACTTTTGAAATTTTTACCCGATTTAAAAGTGGAATACCTCTCTGAATTTGTTGTTAAAATATCTATCTAGCTACATTATTGGTTTATTTTCGAATTTTTGGTCAATATTTTTTAATTTTTTATGACCCCCGACCTGTCAAAATTTGCAAAAAAATGGGTTTGCAGAAAAGTGACCAGATCCCAGCACTGCTTATCCCATAACTTTTGAAATTTTTACCCGATTTAAAAGTGGAATGCCTCTCTGAATTTGTTATTAAAATATCTATCTAGCTACATCATTGGTTTATTTTCGAATTTTTGGTCAATGTTTCGTCATTTTTTATGACCCCCGACCTGTCAAAATTTGCAAAAAATGGGTTTGCAGAAAAGTGACCAGATCCCAGCACTGCTTAGCCCAAACTTTTGAAATTTTTACCCGATTTAAAAGTGGAATACCTCTCTGAATTTGTTATTAAAATATCTATCTAGCTGCATTATTGGTTTATTTTCGAATTTTTGGTCAATATTTTGTAGTTTTTTATGACCCCCGACCTGTCAAAATTTGCAAAAAATGGGTTTGCAGAAAAGTGACCAGATCCCAGCACTGCTTAGCCCAAACTTTTGAAATTTTTACCCGATTTAAAAGTGGATTACCTCTCTGAATTTGTTATTAAAATATCTATCTAGCTGCATTATTGGTTTATTTTCGAATTTTTGGTCAATATTTTGTAATTTTTTATGACCCCCCGACCTGTCAAAATTTGCAAAAAAATGGGTTTGCAGAAAAGTGACCAGATCCCAGCACTGCCTAGCCCATAACTTTTGAAATTTTTACCCGATTTAAAAGTGGAATACCTCTCTGAATTTGTTGTTAAAATATCTATCTAGCTGCATTATTGGTTTATTTTCGAATTTTTGGTCAATATTTTTTAATTTTTTATGACCCCCGACCTGTCAAAATTTGCAAAAAAAATGGGTTTGCAGAAAAGTGACCAGATCCCAGCACTGCTTATCCCATAACTTTTGAAATTTTTACCCGATTTAAAAGTGGAATGCCTCTCTGAATTTGTTATTAAAATATCTATCTAGCTACATCATTGGTTTATTTTCGAATTTTTGGTCAATGTTTCGTCATTTTTTATGACCCCCGACCTGTCAAAATTTGCAAAAAATGGGTTTGCAGAAAAGTGACCAGATCCCAGCACTGCTTAGCCCAAACTTTTGAAATTTTTACCCGATTTAAAAGTGGAATACCTCTCTGAATTTGTTATTCGAATATCTATCTAGCTGCATTATTGGTTTATTTTCGAATTTTTGGTCAATATTTTGTAGTTTTTTATGACCCCCGACCTGTCAAAATTTGCAAAAAATGGGTTTGCAGAAAAGTGACCAGATCCCAGCACTGCTTATCCCATAACTTTTGAAATTTTTACCCGATTTAAAAATGGAATGCCTCTCTGAATTTGTTATTAAAATATCTATCTAGCTACATCATTGGTTTATTTTCGAATTTTTGGTCAATGTTTCGTCATTTTTTATGACCCCCGACCTGTCAAAATTTGCAAAAAATGGGTTTGCAGAAAAGTGACCAGATCCCAGCACTGCTTAGCCCAAACTTTTGAAATTTTTACCCGATTTAAAAGTGGAATACCTCTCTGAATTTGTTATTCGAATATCTATCTAGCTGCATTATTGGTTTATTTTCGAATTTTTGGTCAATATTTTGTAGTTTTTTATGACCCCCGACCTGTCAAAATTTGCAAAAAAATGGGTTTGCAGAAAAGTGACCAGATCCCAGCACTGCTTATCCCATAACTTTTGAAATTTTTACCCGATTTAAAAATGGAATGCCTCTCTGAATTTGTTATTAAAATATCTATCTAGCTACATCATTGGTTTATTTTCGAATTTTTGGTCAATGTTTCGTCATTTTTTATGACCCCCGACCTGTCAAAATTTGCAAAAAAATGGGTTTGCAGAAAAGTGACCAGATCCCAGCACTGCTTAGCCCAAACTTTTGAAATTTTTACCCGATTTAAAAGTGGAATACCTCTCTGAATTTGTTATTAAAATATCTATCTAGCTGCATTATTGGTTTATTTTCGAATTTTTGGTCAATATTTTGTAATTTTTTATGACCCCCGACCTGTCAAAATTTGCAAAAAATGGGTTTGCAGAAAAGTGACCAGATCCCAGCACTGCTTAGCCCAAACTTTTGAAATTTTTACCCGATTTAAAAGTGGATTACCTCTCTGAATTTGTTATTAAAATATCTATCTAGCTGCATTATTGGTTTATTTTCGAATTTTTGGTCAATATTTTGTAGTTTTTTATGACCCCCGACCTGTCAAAATTTGCAAAAAAATGGGTTTGCAGAAAAGTGACCAGATCCCAGCACTGCTTATCCCATAACTTTTGAAATTTTTACCCGATTTAAAAGTGGAATGCCTCTCTGAATTTGTTATTAAAATATCTATCTACCTACATCATTGGTTTATTTTCGAATTTTTTGGTCAATGTTTCGTCATTTTTTATGACCCCCGACCTGTCAAAATTTGCAAAAAAATGGGTTTGCAGAAAAGTGACCAGATCCCAGCACTGCCTAGCCCATAACTTTTGAAATTTTTACCCGATTTAAAAGTGGAATACCTCTCTGAATTTGTTGTTAAAATATCTATCTAGCTGCATTATTGGTTTATTTTCGAATTTTTGGTCAATATTTTTTAATTTTTTATGACCCCCGACCTGTCAAAATTTGCAAAAAAATGGGTTTGCAGAAAAGTGACCAGATCCCAGCACTGCTTATCCCATAACTTTTGAAATTTTTACCCGATTTAAAAGTGGAATGCCTCTCTGAATTTGTTATTAAAATATCTATCTAGCTACATCATTGGTTTATTTTCGAATTTTTGGTCAATGTTTCGTCATTTTTTATGACCCCCGACCTGTCAAAATTTGCAAAAAATGGGTTTGCAGAAAAGTGACCAGATCCCAGCACTGCTTAGCCCAAACTTTTGAAATTTTTACCCGATTTAAAAGTGGATTACCTCTCTGAATTTGTTATTAAAATATCTATCTAGCTGCATTATTGGTTTATTTTCGAATTTTTGGTCAATATTTTGTAGTTTTTTATGACCCCCGACCTGTCAAAATTTGCAAAAAAATGGGTTTGCAGAAAAGTGACCAGATCCCAGCACTGCTTATCCCATAACTTTTGAAATTTTTACCCGATTTGAAAATGGAATGCCTCTCTGAATTTGTTATTAAAATATCTATCTAGCTACATCATTGGTTTATTTTCGAATTTTTGGTCAATGTTTCGTCATTTTTTATGACCCCCCGACCTGTCAAAATTTGCAAAAAATGGGTTTGCAGAAAAGTGACCAGATCCCAGCACTGCTTAGCCCAAACTTTTGAAATTTTTACCCGATTTAAAAGTGGAATACCTCTCTGAATTTGTTATTAAAATATCTATCTAGCTGCATTATTGGTTTATTTTCGAATTTTTGGTCAATATTTTGTAATTTTTTATGACCCCCGACCTGTCAAAATTTGCAAAAAAATGGGTTTGCAGAAAAGTGACCAGATCCCAGCACTGCTTAGCCCAAACTTTTGAAATTTTTACCCGATTTAAAAGTGGATTACCTCTCTGAATTTGTTATTAAAATATCTATCTAGCTGCATTATTGGTTTATTTTCGAATTTTTGGTCAATATTTTGTAGTTTTTTATGACCCCCGACCTGTCAAAATTTGCAAAAAAATGGGTTTGCAGAAAAGTGACCAGATCCCAGCACTGCTTATCCCATAACTTTTGAAATTTTTACCCGATTTAAAAGTGGAATGCCTCTCTGAATTTGTTATTAAAATATCTATCTACCTACATCATTGGTTTATTTTCGAATTTTTGGTCAATGTTTCGTCATTTTTTATGACCCCCGACCTGTCAAAATTTGCAAAAAATGGGTTTGCAGAAAAGTGACCAGATCCCAGCACTGCTTAGCCCAAACTTTTGAAATTTTTACCCGATTTAAAAGTGGAATACCTCTCTGAATTTGTTATTAAAATATCTATCTAGCTGCATTATTGGTTTATTTTCGAATTTTTGGTCAATATTTTGTAGTTTTTTATGACCCCCGACCTGTCAAAATTTGCAAAAAATGGGTTTGCAGAAAAGTGACCAGATCCCAGCACTGCTTAGCCCAAACTTTTGAAATTTTTACCCGATTTAAAAGTGGATTACCTCTCTGAATTTGTTATTAAAATATCTATCTAGCTGCATTATTGGTTTATTTTCGAATTTTTGGTCAATATTTTGTAATTTTTTATGACCCCCGACCTGTCAAAATTTGCAAAAAAATGGGTTTGCAGAAAAGTGACCAGATCCCCGCACTGCTTAGCCCATAACTTTTGAAATTTTTACCCGATTTAAAAGTGGAATACCTCTCTGAATTTGTTGTTAAAATATCTATCTAGCTGCATTATTGGTTTATTTTCGAATTTTTGGTCAATATTTTTTAATTTTTTATGACCCCCGACCTGTCAAAATTTGAAAAAAATGGGTTTGCAGAAAAGTGACCAGATCCCAGCACTGCTTATCCCATAACTTTTGAAATTTTAACCCGATTTAAAAGTGGAATGCCTCTCTGAATTTGTTATTAAAATATCTATCTAGCTACATCATTGGTTTATTTTCGAATTTTTGGTCAATGTTTCGTCATTTTTTATGACCCCCGACCTGTCAAAATTTGCAAAAAATGGGTTTGCAGAAAAGTGACGAGATCCCAGCACTGCTTAGCCCAAACTTTTGAAATTTTTACCCGATTTAAAAGTGGAATACCTCTCTGAATTTGTTATTCGAATATCTATCTAGCTGCATTATTGGTTTATTTTCGAATTTTTGGTCAATATTTTGTAGTTTTTTATGACCCCCGACCTGTCAAAATTTGCAAAAAAATGGGTTTGCAGAAAAGTGACAAGATCCCAGCACTGCTTAGCCCAAACTTTTGAAATTTTTACCCGATTTAAAAGTGGAATACCTCTCTGAATTTGTTATTAAAATATCTATCTAGCTGCATTATTGGTTTATTTTCGAATTTTTGGTCAATATTTTGTAATTTTTTATGACCCCCGACCTGTCAAAATTTGCAAAAAATGGGTTTGCAGAAAAGTGACCAGATCCCAGCACTGCTTAGCCCAAACTTTTGAAATTTTTACCCGATTTAAAAGTGGAATACCTCTCTGAATTTGTTATTCGAATATCTATCTAGCTGCATTATTGGTTTATTTTCGAATTTTTGGTCAATATTTTGTAGTTTTTTATGACCCCCGACCTGTCAAAATTTGCAAAAAATGGGTTTGCAGAAAAGTGACCAGATCCCAGCACTGCTTAGCCCAAACTTTTGAAATTTTTACCCGATTTAAAAGTGGAATACCTCTCTGAATTTGTTATTCGAATATCTATCTAGCTGCATTATTGGTTTATTTTCGAATTTTTGGTCAATATTTTGTAGTTTTTTATGACCCCCGACCTGTCAAAATTTGCAAAAAATGGGTTTGCAGAAAAGTGACCAGATCCCAGCACTGCTTAGCCCATAACTTTTGAAATTTTTACCCGATTTAAAAGTGGAATACCTCTCTGAATTTGTTGTTAAAATATCTATCTAGCTGCATTATTGGTTTATTTTCGAATTTTTGGTCAATATTTTGTAATTTTTTATGACCCCCGACCTGTCAAAATTTGCAAAAAATGGGTTTGCAGAAAAGTGACCAGATCCCAGCACTGCTTAGCCCAAACCTTTTGAAATTTTTACCCGATTTAAAAGTGGAATACCTCTCTGAATTTGTTATTCGAATATCTATCTAGCTGCATTATTGGTTTATTTTCGAATTTTTGGTCAATATTTTGTAGTTTTTTATGACCCCCGACCTGTCAAAATTTGCAAAAAATGGGTTTGCAGAAAAGTGACCAGATCCCAGCACTGCTTAGCCCAAACTTTTGAAATTTTTACCCGATTTAAAAGTGGAATACCTCTCTGAATTTGTTATTCGAATATCTATCTAGCTGCATTATTGGTTTATTTTCGAATTTTTGGTCAATATTTTGTAGTTTTTTATGACCCCCGACCTGTCAAAATTTGCAAAAAATGGGTTTGCAGAAAAGTGACCAGATCCCAGCACTGCTTAGCCCATAACTTTTGAAATTTTTACCCGATTTAAAAGTGGAATACCTCTCTGAATTTGTTGTTAAAATATCTATCTAGCTGCATTATTGGTTTATTTTCGAATTTTTGGTCAATATTTTGTAATTTTTTATGACCCCCGACCTGTCAAAATTTGCAAAAAATGGGTTTGCAGAAAAGTGACAAGATCCCAGCACTGCTTAGCCCAAACTTTTGAAATTTTTACCCGATTTAAAAGTGGAATACCTCTCTGAATTTGTTGTTAAAATATCTATCTAGCTGCATTATTGGTTTATTTTCGAATTTTTGGTCAATAATTTGTAATTTTTTATGACCCCCGACCTGTCAAAATTTGCAAAAAAATGGGTTTGCAGAAAAGTGACCAGATCCCAGCACTGCTTATCCCATAACTTTTGAAATTTTTACCCGATTTAAAAGTGGAATGCCTCTCTGAATTTGTTATTAAAATATCTATCTAGCTACATCATTGGTTTATTTTCGAATTTTTGGTCAATGTTTCGTCATTTTTTATGACCCCCGACCTGTCAAAATTTGCAAAAAATGGGTTTGCAGAAAAGTGACCAGATCCCAGCACTGCTTAGCCCAAACTTTTGAAATTTTTACCCGATTTAAAAGTGGAATACCTCTCTGAATTTGTTGTTAAAATATCTATCTAGCTGCGTTATTGGTTTATTTTCGAATTTTTGGTCAATATTTTGTAGTTTTTTATGACCCCCGACCTGTCAAAATTTGCAAAAAATGGGTTTGCAGAAAAGTGACCAGATCCCAGCACTGCTTAGCCCAAACTTTTGAAATTTTTACCCGATTTAAAAGTGGAATACCTCTCTGAATTTGTTGTTAAAATATCTATCTAGCTGCATTATTGTTTTTTTTTTTCGAATTTTTGGTCAATATTTTGTAATTTTTTATGACCCCCGACCTGTCAAAATTTGCAAAAAAATGGGTTTGCAGAAAAGTGACCAGTTCCCAGCACTGCTTAGCCCATAACTTTTGAAATTTTTACCCGATTTAAAAGTGGAATACCTCTCTGAATTTGTTGTTAAAATATCTATCTAGCTGCATTATTGGTTTATTTTCGAATTTTTGGTCAATATTTTGTAATTTTTTATGACCCCCGACCTGTCAAAATTTGCAAAAAATGGGTTTGCAGAAAAGTGACAAGATCCCAGCACTGCTTAGCCCAAACTTTTGAAATTTTTACCCGATTTAAAAGTGGAATACCTCTCTGAATTTGTTGTTAAAATATCTATCTAGCTGCATTATTGGTTTATTTTCGAATTTTTGGTCAATATTTTTTAATTTTTTATGACCCCCGACCTGTCAAAATTTGCAAAAAAATGGGTTTGCAGAAAAGTGACCAGATCCCAGCACTGCTTATCCCATAACTTTTGAAATTTTTACCCGATTTAAAAGTGGAATGCCTCTCTGAATTTGTTATTAAAATATCTATCTAGCTACATCATTGGTTTATTTTCGAATTTTTGGTCAATGTTTCGTCATTTTTTATGACCCCCGACCTGTCAAAATTTGCAAAAAATGGGTTTGCAGAAAAGTGACCAGATCCCAGCACTGCTTAGCCCAAACTTTTGAAATTTTTTCCCGATTTAAAAGTGGAATACCTCTCTGAATTTGTTATTCGAATATCTATCTAGCTGCATTATTGGTTTATTTTCGAATTTTTGGTCAATATTTTGTAGTTTTTTATGACCCCCGACCTGTCAAAATTTGCAAAAAATGGGTTTGCAGAAAAGTGACCAGATCCCAGCACTGCTAAGCCCAAACTTTTGAAATTTTTACCCGATTTAAAAGTGGAATACCTCTCTGAATTTGTTATTAAAATATCTATCTAGCTGCATTATTGGTTTATTCTCGAATTTTTGGTCAATATTTTGTAATTTTTTATGACCCCCGACCTGTCAAAATTTGCAAAAAATGGGTTTCCAGAAAAGTGACCTGATCCCAGCACTGCTTAGCCCAACCTTTTGAAATTTTTACCCGATTTAAAAGTGGAATACCGCTCTGAATTTGTTGTTAAAATATCTATCTAGCTGCATTATTGGTTTATTTTCGAATTTTTGGTCAATATTTTGTAATTTTTTATGACCCCCGACCTGTAAAAATTTGCAAAAAATGGGTTTGCAGAAAAGTGACCAGATCCCAGCACTGCTTAGCCCAAACTTTTGAAATTTTTACCCGATTTAAAAGTGGAATACCTCTCTGAATTTGTTGTTAAAATATCTATTTAGCTGCATTATTGGTTTTTTTTTCCAATTTTTGGTCAATATTTTGTAATTTTTTATGACCCCCGACCTGTCAAAATTTGCAAAAAAATGGGTTTGCAGAAAAGTGACCAGATCCCAGCACTGCTTAGCCCATAACTTTTGAAATTTTTACCCGATTTAAAAGTGGAATACCTCTCTGAATTTGTTATTCGAATATCTATCTAGCTGCATTATTGGTTTATTTTCGAATTTTTGGTCAATATTTTGTAATTTTTTATGACCCCCGACCTGTCAAAATTTGCAAAAAATGGGTTTGCAGAAAAGTGACCAGATCCCAGCACTGCTTAGCCCATAACTTTTGAAATTTTTACCCGATTTAAAAGTGGAATACCTCTCTGAATTTGTTATTAAAATATCTATCTAGCTGCATTATTGGTTTATTTTCGAATTTTTGGTCAATATTTTGTAGTTTTTTATGACCCCCGACTTGTTAAAATTTGCAAAAAATGGGTTTGCAGAAAAGTGACCAGATCCCAGCACTGCTTATCCCAAACCTTTTGAAATTTTTACCCGATTTAAAAGTGGAATACCTCTCTGAATTTGCTATTAAAATATCTATCTAGCTGCATTATTGGTTTATTTTCGAATTTTTGGTCAATATTTTTTAATTTTTTATGACCCCCGACCTGTCAAAATTTGCAAAAAACGGGCTTGCAGAAAAGTGACCAGATCCCAGCACTGCTTAGCCCATAACTTTTGAAATTTTTACCCGATTTAAAAGTGGAATACCTCTCTGAATTTGTTGTTAAAATATCTATCTAGCTGCATTATTGGTTTATTTTCGAATTTTTGGTCAATATTTTGTAATTTTTTATGACCCCCGACCTGTCAAAATTTGCAAAAAATGGGTTTGCAGAAAAGTGACAAGATCCCAGCACTGCTTAGCCCAAACTTTTGAAATTTTTACCCGATTTAAAAGTGGAATACCTCTCTGAATTTGTTGTTAAAATATCTATCTAGCTGCATTATTGGTTTATTTTCGAATTTTTGGTCAATATTTTGTAATCTTTTATGACCCCCGACCTGTCAAAATTTGCAAAAAAATGGGTTTGCAGAAAAGTGACCAGATCCCAGCACTGCTTATCCCATAACTTTTGAAATTTTTACCCGATTTAAAAGTGGAATGCCTCTCTGAATTTGTTATTAAAATATCTATCTAGCTACATCATTGGTTTATTTTCGAATTTTTGGTCAATGTTTCGTCATTTTTTATGACCCCCGACCTGTCAAAATTTGCAAAAAATGGGTTTGCAGAAAAGTGACCAGATCCCAGCACTGCTTAGCCCAAACTTTTGAAATTTTTACCCGATTTAAAAGTGGAATACCTCTCTGAATTTGTTATTAAAATATCTATCTAGCTGCATTATTGGTTTATTTTCGAATTTTTGGTCAATATTTTGTAGTTTTTTATGACCCCCGACCTGTCAAAATTTGCAAAAAATGGGTTTGCAGAAAAGTGACCAGATCCCAGCACTGCTTAGCCCAAACTTTTGAAATTTTTACCCGATTTAAAAGTGGATTACCTCTCTGAATTTGTTATTAAAATATCTATCTAGCTGCATTATTGGTTTATTTTCGAATTTTTGGTCAATGTTTCGTCATTTTTTATGACCCCCGACCTGTCAAAATTTGCAAAAAATGGGTTTGCAGAAAAGTGACAAGATCCCAGCACTGCTTAGCCCATAACTTTTGAAATTTTTACCCGATTTAAAAGTGGAATACCTCTCTGAATTTGTTGTTAAAATATCTATCTAGCTGCATTATTGGTTTATTTTCGAATTTTTGGTCAATATTTTTTAATTTTTTATGACCCCCGACCTGTCAAAATTTGCAAAAAAATGGGTTTGCAGAAAAGTGACCAGATCCCAGCACTGCTTATCCCATAACTTTTGAAATTTTTACCCGATTTAAAAGTGGAATGCCTCTCTGAATTTGTTATTAAAATATCTATCTAGCTACATCATTGGTTTATTTTCGAATTTTTGGTCAATGTTTCGTCATTTTTTATGACCCCCGACCTGTCAAAATTTGCAAAAAATGGGTTTGCAGAAAAGTGACCAGATCCCAGCACTGCTTAGCCCAAACTTTTGAAATTTTTTCCCGATTTAAAAGTGGAATACCTCTCTGAACTTGTTATTCGAATATCTATCTAGCTGCATTATTGGTTTATTTTCGAATTTTTGGTCAATATTTTGTAGTTTTTTATGACCCCCGACCTGTCAAAATTTGCAAAAAATGGGTTTGCAGAAAAGTGACCAGATCCCAGCACTGCTTAGCCCATAACTTTTGAAATTTTTACCCGATTTAAAAGTGGAATACCTCTCTGAATTTGTTGTTAAAATATCTATCTAGCTACATCATTGGTTTATTTTCGAATTTTTGGTCAATGTTTCGTCATTTTTTATGACCCCCGACCTGTCAAAATTTGCAAAAAATGGGTTTGCAGAAAAGTGACCAGATCCCAGCACTGCTTAGCCCAAACTTTTGAAATTTTTACCCGATTTAAAAGTGGAATACCTCTCTGAATTTGTTATTCGAATATCTATCTAGCTGCATTATTGGTTTATTTTCGAATTTTTGGTCAATATTTTGTAATTTTTTATGACCCCCGACCTGTCAAAATTTGCAAAAAATGGGTTTGCAGAAAAGTGACCAGATCCCAGCACTGCTTAGCCCATAACTTTTGAAATTTTTACCCGATTTAAAAGTGGAATACCTCTCTGAATTTGTTATTAAAATATCTATCTAGCTGCATTATTGGTTTATTTTCGAATTTTTGGTCAATATTTTGTAGTTTTTTATGACCCCCGACCTGTCAAAATTTGCAAAAAATGGGTTTGCAGAAAAGTGACCAGATCCCAGCACTGCTTATCCCAAACCTTTTGAAATTTTTACCCGATTTAAAAGTGGAATACCTCTCTGAATTTGCTATTAAAATATCTATCTAGCTGCATTATTGGTTTATTTTCGAATTTTTGGTCAATATTTTTTAATTTTTTATGACCCCCGACCTGTCAAAATTTGCAAAAAATGGGCTTGCAGAAAAGTGACCAGATCCCAGCACTGCTTAGCCCATAACTTTTGAAATTTTTACCCGATTTAAAAGTGGAATACCTCTCTGAATTTGTTGTTAAAATATCTATCTAGCTGCATTATTGGTTTATTTTCGAATTTTTGGTCAATATTTTGTAGTTTTTTATGACCCCCGACCTGTCAAAATTTGCAAAAAATGGGTTTGCAGAAAAGTGACCAGATCCCAGCACTGCTAAGCCCAAACTTTTGAAATTTTTACCCGATTTAAAAGTGGAATACCTCTCTGAATTTGTTATTAAAATATCTATCTAGCTGCATTATTGGTTTATTTTCGAATTTTTGGTCAATATTTTGTAATTTTTTATGACCCCCGACCTGTCAAAATTTGCAAAAAATGGGTTTCCAGAAAAGTGACCTGATCCCAGCACTGCTTAGCCCAAACTTTTGAAATTTTTACCCGATTTAAAAGTGGAATACCGCTCTGAATTTGTTGTTAAAATATCTATCTAGCTGCATTATTGGTTTATTTTCGAATTTTTGGTCAATATTTTGTAATTTTTTATGACCCCCGACCTGTCAAAATTTGCAAAAAATGGGTTTGCAGAAAAGTGACCAGATCCCAGCACTGCTTAGCCCAAACTTTTGAAATTTTTACCCGATTTAAAAGTGGAATACCTCTCTGAATTTGTTGTTAAAATATCTATTTAGCTGCATTATTGGTTTTTTTTTTCCAATTTTTGGTCAATATTTTGTAATTTTTTATGACCCCCGACCTGTCAAAATTTGCAAAAAAATGGGTTTGCAGAAAAGTGACCAGATCCCAGCACTGCTTAGCCCATAACTTTTGAAATTTTTACCCGATTTAAAAGTGGAATACCTCTCTGAATTTGTTATTAAAATATCTATCTAGCTGCATTATTGGTTTATTTTCGAATTTTTGGTCAATATTTTGTAGTTTTTTATGACCCCCGACTTGTTAAAATTTGCAAAAAATGGGTTTGCAGAAAAGTGACCAGATCCCAGCACTGCTTATCCCAAACCTTTTGAAATTTTTACCCGATTTAAAAGTGGAATACCTCTCTGAATTTGCTATTAAAATATCTATCTAGCTGCATTATTGGTTTATTTTCGAATTTTTGGTCAATATTTTTTAATTTTTTATGACCCCCGACCTGTCAAAATTTGCAAAAAATGGGCTTGCAGAAAAGTGACCAGATCCCAGCACTGCTTAGCCCATAACTTTTGAAATTTTTACCCGATTTAAAAGTGGAATACCTCTCTGAATTTGTTGTTAAAATATCTATCTAGCTGCATTATTGGTTTATTTTCGAATTTTTGGTCAATGTTTCGTCATTTTTTATGACCCCCGACCTGTCAAAATTTGCAAAAAATGGGTTTGCAGAAAAGTGACAAGATCCCAGCACTGCTTAGCCCAAACTTTTGAAATTTTTACCCGATTTAAAAGTGGAATACCTCTCTGAATTTGTTGTTAAAATATCTATCTAGCTGCATTATTGGTTTATTTTCGAATTTTTGGTCAATATTTTGTAATCTTTTATGACCCCCGACCTGTCAAAATTTGCAAAAAAATGGGTTTGCAGAAAAGTGACCAGATCCCAGCACTGCTTATCCCATAACTTTTGAAATTTTTACCCGATTTAAAAGTGGAATGCCTCTCTGAATTTGTTATTAAAATATCTATCTAGCTACATCATTGGTTTATTTTCGAATTTTTGGTCAATGTTTCGTCATTTTTTATGACCCCCGACCTGTCAAAATTTGCAAAAAATGGGTTTGCAGAAAAGTGACCAGATCCCAGCACTGCTTAGCCCAAACTTTTGAAATTTTTTCCCGATTTAAAAGTGGAATACCTCTCTGAATTTGTTATTCGAATATCTATCTAGCTGCATTATTGGTTTATTTTCGAATTTTTGGTCAATATTTTGTAGTTTTTTATGACCCCCGACCTGTCAAAATTTGCAAAAAATGGGTTTGCAGAAAAGTGACCAGATCCCAGCACTGCTAAGCCCAAACTTTTGAAATTTTTACCCGATTTAAAAGTGGAATACCTCTCTGAATTTGTTATTAAAATATCTATCTAGCTGCATTATTGGTTTATTTTCGAATTTTTGGTCAATATTTTGTAATTTTTTATGACCCCCGACCTGTCAAAATTTGCAAAAAATGGGTTTCCAGAAAAGTGACCTGATCCCAGCACTGCTTAGCCCAAACTTTTGAAATTTTTACCCGATTTAAAAGTGGAATACCGCTCTGAATTTGTTGTTAAAATATCTATCTAGCTGCATTATTGGTTTATTTTCGAATTTTTGGTCAATATTTTGTAATTTTTTATGACCCCCGACCTGTCAAAATTTGCAAAAAATGGGTTTGCAGAAAAGTGACCAGATCCCAGCACTGCTTAGCCCAAACTTTTGAAATTTTTACCCGATTTAAAAGTGGAATACCTCTCTGAATTTGTTGTTAAAATATCTATTTAGCTGCATTATTGGTTTTTTTTTTCCAATTTTTGGTCAATATTTTGTAATTTTTTATGACCCCCGACCTGTCAAAATTTGCAAAAAAATGGGTTTGCAGAAAAGTGACCAGATCCCAGCACTGCTTAGCCCATAACTTTTGAAATTTTTACCCGATTTAAAAGTGGAATACCTCTCTGAATTTGTTATTCGAATATCTATCTAGCTGCATTATTGGTTTATTTTCGAATTTTTGGTCAATATTTTGTAATTTTTTATGACCCCCGACCTGTCAAAATTTGCAAAAAATGGGTTTGCAGAAAAGTGACCAGATCCCAGCACTGCTTAGCCCATAACTTTTGAAATTTTTACCCGATTTAAAAGTGGAATACCTCTCTGAATTTGTTATTAAAATATCTATCTAGCTGCATTATTGGTTTATTTTCGAATTTTTGGTCAATATTTTGTAGTTTTTTATGACCCCCGACTTGTTAAAATTTGCAAAAAATGGGTTTGCAGAAAAGTGACCAGATCCCAGCACTGCTTATCCCAAACCTTTTGAAATTTTTACCCGATTTAAAAGTGGAATACCTCTCTGAATTTGCTATTAAAATATCTATCTAGCTGCATTATTGGTTTATTTTCGAATTTTTGGTCAATATTTTTTAATTTTTTATGACCCCCGACCTGTCAAAATTTGCAAAAAATGGGTTTGCAGAAAAGTGACAAGATCCCAGCACTGCTTAGCCCAAACTTTTGAAATTTTTACCCGATTTAAAAGTGGAATACCTCTCTGAATTTGTTGTTAAAATATCTATCTAGCTGCATTATTGGTTTATTTTCGAATTTTTGGTCAATATTTTTTAATTTTTTATGACCCCCGACCTGTCAAAATTTGCAAAAAATGGGTTTGCAGAAAAGTGACAAGATCCCAGCACTGCTTAGCCCAAACTTTTGAAATTTTTACCCGATTTAAAAGTGGAATACCTCTCTGAATTTGTTATTAAAATATCTATCTAGCTACATCATTGGTTTATTTTCGAATTTTTGGTCAATGTTTCGTCATTTTTTATGACCTCCGACCTGTCAAAATTTGCAAAAAATGGGTTTGCAGAAAAGTGACCAGATCCCAGCACAGCTTAGCCCATAACTTTTGAAATTTTTACCCGATTTAAAAGTGGAATACCTCTCTGAATTTGTTATTAAAATATCTATCTAGCCGCAGTATTGGTTTATTTTCGAATTTATGGTCAATATTTTGTAATTTTTTATGACCCCCGACCTGTCAAAATTTGCAAAAAATGGGTTTGCAGAAAAGTGACCAGAACCCAGCACTGCTTAGCCCATAACTTTTGAAATTTTTACCCGATTTAAAAGTGGAATACCTCTCTGAATTTGTTATTAAAATATCTATCTAGCCGCATTATTGGTTTATTTTCGAATTTTTGGTCAATATTTTTTAATTTTTTATGACCCCCGACCTGTCAAAATTTGCAAAAAATGGGTTTGCAGAAAAGTGACCAGATCCGGGCACTGCTTAGCCCATAACTTTTGAAATTTTTACCCGATTTAAAAGTGGAATACCTCTCTGAATTTGTTATTAAAATATCTATCTAGCTGCATTATTGGTTTATTTTCGAATTTTTGGTCAATATTTTGTAATTTTTTATGACCCCCGACCTGTCAAAATTTGCAAAAAATGGGTTTGCAGAAAAGTGACAAGATCCCAGCACTGCTTAGCCCAAACTTTTGAAATTTTTACCCGATTTAAAAGTGGAATACCTCTCTGAATTTGTTGTTAAAATATCTATCTAGCTGCATTATTGGTTTATTTTCGAATTTTTGGTCAATATTTTGTAATTTTTTATGACCCTCGACCTGTCAAAATTTGCAAAAAATGGGTTTGCAGAAAAGTGACCAGATCCCAGCACTGCTTAGCCCAAACTTTTGAAATTTTTACCCGATTTAAAAGTGGAATGCCTCTCTGAATTTGTTATTAAAATATCTATCTAGCTACATCATTGGTTTATTTTCGAATTTTTGGTCAATGTTTCGTCATTTTTTATGACCCCCGACCTGTCAAAATTTGCAAAAGAATGGGTTTGCAGAAAAGTGACCAGATCCCAGCACTGCTTAGCCCATAACTTTTGAAATTTTTACCCGATTTAAAAGTGGAATACCTCTCTGAATTTGTTATTCGAATATCTATCTAGCTGCATTATTGGTTTATTTTCGAATTTTTGGTCAATATTTTGTAATTTTTTATGACCCCGACCTGTCAAAATTTGCAAAAAATGGGTTTGCAGAAAAGTGACCAGAACCCAGCACTGCTTATCCCATAACTTTTGAAATTTTTACCCGATTTAAAAGTGGAATACCTCTCTGAATTTGTTATTAAAATATCTATCTAGCTGCATTATTGGTTTATTTTCGAATTTTTGGTCAATATTTTGTAATTTTTTATGACCCCCGACCTGTCAAAATTTGCAAAAAATGGGTTTGCAGAAAAGTGACCAGATCCCAGCACTGCTTATCCCATAACTTTTGAAATTTTTACCCGATTTAAAAGTGGAATACCTCTCTGAATTTGTTATTCGAATATCTATTTAGCTGCATTATTGGTTTTTTTTTTCGAATTTTTGGTCAATATTTTGTAATTTTTTATGACCCCCGACCTGTCAAAATTTGCAAAAAAATGGTTTTGCAGAAAAGTGACCAGATCCCAGCACTGCTTAGCCCATAACTTTTGAAATTTTTACCCGATTTAAAAGTGGAATACCTCTCTGAATTTGTTATTAGAATATCTATCTAGCTGCATCATTGGTTTATTTTCGAATTTTTTGGTCAATATTTTGTAATTTTTTATGACCCCCGACCTGTCAAAATTTGCAAAAAATGGGTTTGCAGAAAAGTGACCAGAACCCAGCACTGCTTAGCCCATAACTTTTGAAATTTTTACCCGATTTAAAAGTGGAATACCTCTCTGAATTTGTTATTAAAATATCTATCTAGCTGCATTATTGGTTTATTTTCGAATTTTTGGTCAATATTTTGTAGTTTTTTATGACCCCCGACCTGTCAAAATTTGCAAAAAATGGGTTTGCAGAAAAGTGACCAGATCCCAGCACTGCTTAGCCCATAACTTTTGAAATTTTTACCCGATTTAAAAGTGGAATACCTCTCTGAATTTGTTGTTAAAATATCTATCTAGCTACATCATTGGTTTATTTTCGAATTTTTGGTCAATGTTTCGTCATTTTTTATGACCCCCGACCTGTCAAAATTTGCAAAAAATGGGTTTGCAGAAAAGTGACCAGATCCCAGCACTGCTTAGCCCAAACTTTTGAAATTTTTACCCGATTTAAAAGTGGAATACCTCTCTGAATTTGTTATTCGAATATCTATCTAGCTGCATTATTGGTTTATTTTCGAATTTTTGGTCAATATTTTGTAATTTTTTATGACCCCCGACCTGTCAAAATTTGCAAAAAATGGGTTTGCAGAAAAGTGACCAGATCCCAGCACTGCTTAGCCCATAACTTTTGAAATTTTTACCCGATTTAAAAGTGGAATACCTCTCTGAATTTGTTGTTAAAATATCTATCTAGCTGCATTATTGGTTTATTTTCGAATTTTTGGTCAATATTTTGTAATTTTTTATGACCCCCGACCTGTCAAAATTTGCAAAAAATGGGTTTGCAGAAAAGTGACAAGATCCCAGCACTGCTTAGCCCAAACTTTTGAAATTTTTACCCGATTTAAAAGTGGAATACCTCTCTGAATTTGTTGTTAAAATATCTATCTAGCTGCATTATTGGTTTATTTTCGAATTTTTGGTCAATATTTTGTAATTTTTTATGACCCCCGACCTGTCAAAATTTGCAAAAAATGGGTTTGCAGAAAAGTGACAAGATCCCAGCACTGCTTAGCCCAAACTTTTGAAATTTTTACCCGATTTAAAAGTGGAATACCTCTCTGAATTTGTTGTTAAAATATCTATCTAGCTGCATTATTGGTTTATTTTCGAATTTTTGGTCAATATTTTGTAATTTTTTATGACCCCCGACCTGTCAAAATTTGCAAAAAAATGGGTTTGCAGAAAAGTGACCAGATCCCAGCACTGCTTAGCCCAAACTTTTGAAATTTTTACCCGATTTAAAAGTGGAATGCCTCTCTGAATTTGTTATTAAAATATCTATCTAGCTTCATCATTGGTTTATTTTCGAATTTTTGGTCAATGTTTCGTCATTTTTTATGACCCCCGACCTGTCAAAATTTGCAAAAAATGGGTTTGCAGAAAAGTGACCAGATCCCAGCACTGCTTAGCCCAAACTTTTGAAATTTGTACCCGATTTAAAAGTGGAATACCTCTCTGAATTTGTTGTTAAAATATCTATCTAGCTGCATTATTGGTTTATTATCGAATTTTTGGTCAATATTTTGTAATTTTTTATTACCCCCGACCTGTCAAAATTTGCAAAAAATGGGTTTGCAGAAAAGTGACCAGATCCCAGCACTGCTTAGCCCAAACTTTTGAAATTTTTACCCGATTTAAAAGTGGAATACCTCTCTGAATTTGTTATTAAAATATCTATCTAGCTGCACTATTGGTTTATTTTCGAATTTTTGGTTGATATTTTGTAATTTTTTATGACCCCCGACCTGTCAAAATTTGCAAAAAATGGGTTTGCAGAAAAGTGACCAGAACCCAGCACTGCTTAGCCCAAACTTTTGAAATTTTTACCCGATTTAAAAGTGGAATACCTCTCTGAATTTGTTGTTAAAATATCTATCTAGCTGCATTATTGGTTTATTTTCGAATTTTTGGTCAATATTTTGTAATTTTTTATGACCCCCGACCTGTCAAAATTTGCAAAAAATGGGTTTGCAGAAAAGTGACCAGATCCCAGCACTGCTTAGCCCAAACTTTTGAAATTTTTACCCGATTTAAAAGTGGAATACCTCTCTGAATTTGTTATTCGAATATCTATCTAGCTGCATTATTGGTTTATTTTCGAATTTTTGGTCAATGTTTCGTCATTTTTTATGACCCCCGACCTGTCAAAATTTGCAAAAAAATGGGTTTGCAGAAAAGTGACCAGATCCCAGCACTGCTTATCCCATAACTTTTGAAATTTTTACCCGATTTAAAAGTGGAATGCCTCTCTGAATTTGTTATTCGAATATCTATCTAGCTGCATTATTGGTTTATTTTCGAATTTTTGGTCAATATTTTTTAATTTTTTATGACCCCCGACCTGTCAAAATTTGCAAAAAATGGGTTTGCAGAAAAGTGACCAGATCCCAGCACTGCTTAGTCCATAACTTTTGAAATTT
Source organism: Drosophila ficusphila (assembly GCF_018152265.1). Classification (NCBI taxonomy): domain Eukaryota; kingdom Metazoa; phylum Arthropoda; class Insecta; order Diptera; family Drosophilidae; genus Drosophila; species Drosophila ficusphila. Next base: position 21,445 of record NW_025064739.1, read on the forward strand.
TTACCCGATTTAAAAGTGGAATACCTCTCTGAATTTGTTGTTAAAATATCTATCTAGCTGCATTATTGATTTATTTTCGAATTTTTGGTCAATATTTTGTAATTTTTTATGACCCCCGACCTGTCAAAATTTGCAAAAAATGGGTTTGCAGAAAAGTGACCAGATCCCAGCACTGCTTATCCCAAACCTTTTGAAATTTTTACCCGATTTAAAAGTGGAATACCTCTCTGAATTTGTTGTTAAAATATCTATCTAGCTGCATTATTGGTTTATTTTCGAATTTTTGGTCAATATTTTTTAATTTTTTATGACCCCCGACCTGTCAAAATTTGCAAAAAATGGGTTTGCAGAAAAGTGACCAGATCCCAGCACTGCTTAGCCCAAACTTTTGAAATTTTTACCCGATTTAAAAGTGGAATACCTCTCTGAATTTGTTGTTAAAATATCTATTTAGCTGCATTATTGGTTTTTTTTTTCCAATTTTTGGTCAATATTTTGTAATTTTTTATGACCCCCGACCTGTCAAAATTTGCAAAAAAATGGGTTTGCAGAAAAGTGACCAGATCCCAGCACTGCTTAGCCCATAACTTTTGAAATTTTTACCCGATTTAAAAGTGGAATACCTCTCTGAATTTGTTGTTAAAATATCTATCTAGCTGCATTATTGGTTTATTTTCGAATTTTTGGTCAATATTTTGTAATTTTTTATGACCCCCGACCTGTCAAAATTTGCAAAAAATTGGTTTGCAGAAAAGTGACCAGATCCCAGCACTGCTTAGCCCAAACTTTTGAAATTTTTACCCGATTTAAAAGTGGAATACCTCTCTGAATTTGTTATTAAAATATCTATCTAGCTGCATTATTGGTTTATTTTCGAATTTTTGGTTGATATTTTGTATTTTTTTATGACCCCCGACCTGTCAAAATTTGCAAAAAATGGGTTTGCAGAAAAGTGACCAGAACCCAGCACTGCTTAGCCCAAACTTTTGAAATTTTTACCCGATTTAAAAGTGGAATACCTCTCTGAATTTGTTGTTAAAATATCTATCTAGCTTCATCATTGGTTTATTTTCGAATTTTTGGTCAATGTTTCGTCATTTTTTATGACCCCCGACCTGTCAAAATTTGCAAAAAATGGGTTTGCAGAAAAGTGACCAGATCCCAGCACTGCTTAGCCCAAACTTTTGAAATTTGTACCCGATTTAAAAGTGGAATACCTCTCTGAATTTGTTGTTAAAATATCTATCTAGCTGCATTATTGGTTTATTTTCGAATTTTTGGTCAATATTTTTTAATTTTTTATGACCCCCGACCTGTCAAAATTTGCAAAAAATGGGTTTGCAGAAAAGTGACCAGATCCCAGCACTGCTTAGCCCAAACTTTTGAAATTTTTACCCGATTTAAAAGTGGAATACCTCTCTGAATTTGTTATTCGAATATCTATCTAGCTGCATTATTGGTTTATTTTCGAATTTTTGGTCAATGTTTCGTCATTTTTTATGACCCCCGACCTGTCAAAATTTGCAAAAAAATGGGTTTGCAGAAAAGTGACCAGATCCCAGCACTGCTTATCCCATAACTTTTGAAATTTTTACCCGATTTAAAAGTGGAATACCTCTCTGAATTTGCTATTAAAATATCTATCTAGCTGCATTATTGGTTTATTTTCGAATTTTTGGTCAATATTTTTTAATTTTTTATGACCCCCGACCTGTCAAAATTTGCAAAAAATGGGTTTGCAGAAAAGTGACCAGATCCCAGCACTGCTTAGCCCAAACTTTTGAAATTTTTACCCGATTTAAAAGTGGAATACCTCTCTGAATTTGTTGTTAAAATATCTATCTAGCTGCATTATTGGTTTATTTTCGAATTGTTGGTCAATATTTTGTAATTTTTTATGACCCCCGACCTGTCAAAATTTGCAAAAAAATGGGTTTGCAGAAAAGTGACCAGATCCCAGCACTGCTTAGCCCATAACTTTTGAAATTTTTACCCGATTTAAAAGTGGAATACCTCTCTGAATTTGTTGTTAAAATATCTATCTAGCTGCATTATTGGTTTATTTTCGAATTTTTGGTCAATATTTTGTAATTTTTTATGACCCCCGACCTGTCAAAATTTGCAAAAAATGGGTTTGCAGAAAAGTGACCAGATCCCAGCACTGCTTAGCCCAAACTTTTGAAATTTTTACCCGATTTAAAAGTGGAATACCTCTCTGAATTTGTTATTAAAATATCTATCTAGCTGCATTATTGGTTTATTTTCGAATTTTTGGTTGATATTTTGTATTTTTTTATGACCCCCGACCTGTCAAAATTAGCAAAAAATGGGTTTCCAGAAAAGTGACCAGATCCCAGCACTGCTTAGCCCATAACTTTTGAAATTTTTACCCGATTTAGAAGTGGAATACCTCTCTGAATTTGTTGTTAAAATATCTATTTAGCTGCATTATTGGTTTATTTTCGAATTTTTGGTTGATATTTTGTAATTTTTTATGACCCCGAACTGTCAAAATTTTCAAAAAAATGGGTTTGCAGAAAAGTGACCAGATCCCAGCACTGCTTAGCCCATAACTTTTGAAATTTTTACCCGATTTAAAAGTGGAATACCTCTCTGAATTTGTTATTAGAATATCTATCTAGCTGCATTATTGGTTTATTTTCGAATTTTTGGTCAATATTTTGTAATTTTTTATGACCCCCGACCTGTCAAAAAAATTTGCAAAAAAATGGGTTTGCAGAAAGGTGACCAGAACCCAGCACTGCTTAGCCCATAACTTTTGAAATTTTTACCCGACTTAAAAGTGGAATGCCTCTCTGAATTTGTTATTAAAATATCTATCTAGCTGCATCATTGGTTTATTTTCGAATTTTTGGTCAATATTTTGTAATTTTTTATGACCCCCGACCTGTCAAAATTTGCAAAAAATGGGTTTGCAGAAAAGTGACCAGATCCCAGCACTGCTTAACCCATAACTTTTGAAATTTTTACCCGACTTAAAAGTGAAATACCTCTCTGAGTTTGTTATTAAAATATCTATCTAGCTGCATTATTGGTTTATTTTCGAATTTTTGGTTGATATTTTGTAATTTTTTATGACCCCCGACCTGTCAAAATTTGCAAAAAATGGGTTTGCAGAAAAGTGACCAGATCCCACCACTGCTTAGCCCATAACTTTTGAAATTTTTACCCGATTTAAAAGTGGAATACCTCTCTGAATTTGTTATTTGAATATCTATCTAGCTGCATTATTGGTTTATTTTCGAATTTTTGGTCAATATTTTGTAATTTTTTATGACCCCTGACCTGTCAAAATTTGCAAAAAATGGGTTTGCAGAAAAGGGACAAGATCCCAGCACTGCTTAGCCCAAACTTTTGAAATTTTTACCCGATTTAAAAGTGGAATACCTCTCTGAATTTGTTGTTAAAATATCTATCTAGCTGCATTATTGGTTTATTTTCGAATTTTTGGTCAATATTTTGTAATTTTTTATGACCCCCGACCTGTCAAAATTTGCAAAAATGGGTTTGCAGAAAAGTGACCAGATCCCAGCACTGCTTAACCCATAACTTTTGAAATTTTTACCCGACTTAAAAGTGAAATACCTCTCTGAGTTTGTTATTAAAATATCTATCTAGCTGCATTATTGGTTTATTTTCGAATTTTTGGTCAATATTTTGTAATTTTTTATGACCCCCGACCTGTCAAAATTTGCAAAAAATGGGTTTGCAGAAAAGTGACCAGATCCCAGCACTGCCTAACCCATAACTTTTAAAATTTTTACCCGACTTAAAAGTGAAATACCTCTCTGAGTTTGTTATTAAAATATCTATCTAGCTGCATTATTGGTTTATTTTCGAATTTTTGGTTGATATTTTGTAATTTTTTATGACCCTCGACCTGTCAAAATTTGCAAAAAATGGGTTTGCAGAAAAGTGACCAGATCCCAGCACTGCTTAGCCCATAACTTTTGAAATTTTTACCCGATTTAAAAGTGGAATACCTCTCTGAATTTGTTATTTGAATATCTATCTAGCTGCATTATTGGTTTATTTTCGAATTTTTGGTCAATATTTTGTAATTTTTTATGACCCCCGACCTGTCAAAATTAGCAAAAAATTGGTTTCAGAAAAGTGACCAGATCCCAGCACTGCTTAGCCCATAACTTTTGAAATTTTTACCCGATTTA